>NC_068357.1:139277634-139322634 GCF_020536995.1 Dreissena polymorpha
CAAATCTGAACAAAAAATGGCTTGTGGTTGTGCTTGCAAGGTCACCCACCACACTGTAATATTCTCTGGAATGGCAATTCTTTTTGTACCAGACCAGTTATGTAAGCCGAGTATCAAAATTATTGTATTCTTAATCATATAGACGACTAAAACAAATCTGCACAAAAAATTGACTTGTGGTTGTGCTTGCTAGCAGTAATAGGCTCTCGGAATGGCAATCTCTTTTTGAACCAGACCAGTTATGTAAGCCGAGTATGAAAATTCTCATCTTCTTATTCATATAGACAAATAAAACAAATCTGAACAAAAAATTGGCTTGTGGTTGTGCTTGCAAGGTCACACACACACTGTAATATGCGCTCGGAATGGCAATCTCTTTTTGTACCAGACCAGTTATGTAAGCCGAGTATCAAAATTATTGTATTCTTAATCATATAGACGACTAAAACAAATCTGCACAAAAAATTGACTTGTGGTTGTGCTTGCTAGCTCAAGCAGACACTGTAAATTGCATTCAGTGATTTCTCAAATCATATCAGAGCTAGGACTTGAACCTAGATCTCCTTCTGCAAGAGAAGGCGTTCTTCCTTGAACCACTCTGAGAATATGAACTGAACATCACTTCACACATAACACACACAATGAGTTTTGTGGCCAGACATAAATGTGCTGACAAAAAACCATGCTTTCAAAATAACCTGTATATACTTTTTTTCTCATCATTTGCATCAGAAATCTTATGAGAGCCATGTATAAAAATTCTCATATTCTTATCCATATGCATGAATAAACCAAATCTGAACCAAAACATGGCTTGTGGTTGTGCTCGCTAGCTCAAGCAAACACTGTATGATGCGCTCAGTGAATCACAGTATCACGGCACAACAAACACACACAATGAGTTTTGTGGCCAGACATAAATGTGCTGACAAAAACCATATTTTTCTAAAAAGCATTTATATACTTTTTTTCTAAGCATTTGAATGAGACCAGTTATGAGAGCCATGTATCAAAATGTTCAAATATTCTCTTATGGACCTCAATAAAACAAATCTGAACCAAAACATGGCTTGTGGATGTGCTTGCTAGCTCATACCCATAATTACCTTCACACATATTTGCACTGAAACAAGAATGCAGATGCTTATGAATCTGAACCAAGAATTGGCTTGTGGTTGTGCTTGCTAGCTCACACACACTGTAAAATGTATTTGAATGAAATCTGGTAAACAGACATTCTCATGCCTGCAAAATAGCAAAAGTTTCCACTTTTTGTGTAAATACCTTTTTTGCATCATTCTCAACCATAGCCGGTTATGTGGGATTTATATCAAAATTCTAAAATATACCTTACATGGGAACTGATCAGAAAAAAGACCTGAAACAGAATAACATATGCAGTTAGTTTTTTTGTAGAGAGAAAAATGTTTGAAAAGAAAGTGAACACATGTTCTTTTGTAATTCATACAGTGTATCACAATTTCAAATTCTGATTCAAGATGAAATATTCTACACTGTCAAGTCAACATGATAAAATATTTGTGTGCAATACAGTTTCTGTACTGATACACATGCAAATTTTCCATTTTTTGTGTTAATACCTTTTTTTGAACTTTGTACACCATAACCTGTTATGAAGGGTTTGCTTCTTGATATTTAAATATCTATACTATAGGTACTCTAACCAAGACAAACTTCCTATGGGGTTTGCTGTTGATACACATATTTGTGTCAACTTGAATGAAAGATTGTTGTGGCCAAAAATTCACATGTTGGCAAAAAGCAGAATTTGCATTTTGGTGTGTATATAGATTTTTTTGCAGTTTTAGACATCAAATATTTTTGTGAAGAATACTTTGAAATGGACAATTATGCATTCTATGGATAAAATATGAAAAGTGAGCCTACATAGAAATATGAAAACAAATCAGTGCACATGTTTTCTTCACATAAACTGTCATAAATTGTTCAACCTATGACATGAGATGAAATATTCAGTCACGGTGTTAGCAGCACTCGGTAAAAAGTATATACTAAGTGTTCATTCATTGTAGAAATCAACTTTGTATGGCAGAGTTTGATGTTTACAAATAACCTACAGTCAAAAAGGTCTGATGCAGATAAAAAACAAAACAACACATATCAAGTTCCAAACTGCCTTCTTAAACACAAAACAGAAGTGGTCACAATAATCTGAATTGCAAAACGCCTTTTGTTAAGAGCATTTAACTTTGGTACAAAAATCTACACAATATGATTTATCATGTACTTCATTTTTCTTTGTTTACATTTGAGATGTGTTGACATTTCAACAATACACGGTTTTGTCTATCATGAAACAAAAAAATATATTTTGGTGGTACTTACTTGTAATCGTAATCATGTTTTGACAGAATTCATCGTTTCTTGAACTCTCAATCCAAGAAAGAAAGCCTGAAAATGCCTCACATACATGTATCGATACTGTACATAGAACAACACCCATTTTTCGGAAGGTTCGGATGAAACTCATATCTTTGAACGTTGTATTTTTCCAAAAAGCAAAGTAAACTACAAACTTTTTGTCAAGCAGGAAGTAAAACTATCTTTTCTAGAACTAATGACACCGCATATTCCGCAAAATTCGGCTTGTTGATAAAAATACTCGTCGATGAAAACATAAAACACTTTGTTTACATATAATTGGGGCGATTGTCGACTTTGTGAAATTTCATGTTTTGGGGAAGGGACATGCATTTCGAGTTTTATGCTGTTGAGTTGAATAACGGCATACTATAAAAGGGCGAATTGATCGTGTTTGAATCATTTCGATTTTTGAAACTGAACGAACAACACGCATAATGAGTGACAGAAAAGCTTGCGAGCAATGGATGTCAAGTGTGGAGAAAAGTGGCAGTTTCCAGGCATGGTTAGAGAGGCAGAATAAGCATCGTGAGAATGAGTCATCAGCTGGAAACAACAAAGCAGCTTGTAATAGATGGATTAAGAGCATGGGCGAAATGCTGCCAACTGTTTACGACACTACGTTAGTGATTGTGTGTCATACGTGCAAAAACTTTTTTTCGATGGTGAACTTTTGCCGTAGATGCGAGGCCCTCAGCTGTGTGTCATGTACGCGGATCGACGATCGCTGCGAATGGTGTGGCGAAATTCAGGGTTACGGCCAAAACAGAGGAGTGAGGCTTTTGCATCTGTGATCGAGCGGACTATGTGGGCTGATCTAGTGGACTATGTAAACTGTTGTACGTTGTTGTTGCGAAAGATTGAATGTTTGAAATATTGATTGTTGCAGAATAAAATCGTTTGAAACTACATATACATAGTTGTTTGTATTTGCTTTGATTAGAGTTGGATAATATAGTTTGAGAAAACATACGACACTGGGTTATATCAATAACTAACGCAATAGCAAAATCAAACATTCGTGCACACAATAGTACTTGTTTTTCAACTTTGCGTTTGGTAGTTGCATGAATAAGTATATGTTACTACAAGAATAAGAACAAAACGAATTGAACGGTTCATGATATTTATTTACAACACGATCATACAAAACCTACTCATGTGTCTATCAATAGTCTTGTTCCTGGACCCACCATTCGCAAAAACTGGCAATTCGGTGAATGTTTATGGTGTTCCAAGAACGCATCGTCTGTAGATTTCCAATGATACAACACAATGCCACAACGAAAACATTTGCAACGATCGTGTTGTCCCAAGTAGTACAACCCGCAAGAAGCAAGCTGGTATTTGTTTGGTTGTATTTGGGGAGACCAATACTCAAACGTTTTCAGTCTATCGATATAGTTTTCCATGTACATACTTGTTTCATTCGTGCAAAAAGCGTCGGTATCATCCATGATATGATATGATATTATATTACACATGCAATTGGTTATTTCAACATCTTTATACATTTTTTGTCTCAAAAATACTCTTGGTCAAACGTTACAAGTTTTGTTCTCTTGGCTTTTGAGCTCAACAAAATCCCATTAATGGTTTGAAGTCGTTTTGTGGGATCTTGGTGTGTCCAGCACAAATCATATTTCGGATTGATCAGAATAACCTCAATATCGACATAGTACACAATTTCCGTATCTGTCGCTTTCCAACATTGATCTCGCGTCGAAAATGTAAACTTCACATTTGGATAGAGATCCATGATGTACATTTCGACAGCTTTGTTCCACTGTTCGAGGTTTAAACGTAACATGTGTCGAAAAAAACCTAAATCTTTGAGTTCGACGGCTAGCATTGTTTTGTGTGAAGTGTACTAAGTCAAATTACTGCTATATAACATTTTTCTACAAAACAAACAAACACCTGTAAACGTTTCAACAATTTTATTCAATACTTTGAACATGTACAATTGACAGGCACGCAGTGACAGGTCCAGCATCGGTGCATTCGGTTTATACGTCGCTGTGTTATTTTGCCCACGCTGAGAAAAAATGGAGGACGTTTCGCCACCGCAATTTCGGCATCCCAGTCCTCAGTTTTTGGAGTGACGGTTTCTGAAACAGAACAAGCAAAAGTTAGTTACAGCATTCAACGTTTACAATCAAACCTCCAACACTAACATATGAAATTCTTAACAACATACTTTTTATCTCAGACAGCCTAATCTCCATATCCCAGTCCTCAGTTTTTGGAACCCGGAATGTAGTTGCTGGCACAGACATGTTATCGCTTTGAAGGTTAGATCAAGAATGATTTGATCTACCAGTCATGTAGCGCCTTTTATTTGCAGCGACTCTTTGACAACCACTAACCCAAAGCTGTTGTTACTTGTTTCAGTATACAGAATATTTAGGTTTTTGTTGGCCGTATTGTATTCACAAGAAACGAAGTTGTACTTTGATTGCATCAAACGCTCAATTTCCTCACGAAGTGTCGCTGAGTCATCTTGCTGCGAGACCTCAAGAATGCTTCTCATGCGAAATGAGTCAAGTTGTTTGTTCCAAAAATCAGTAGTGCATTTGGGTACGAGTGTTTGACCATAACGTTTGATTAGACACGAAGCCAGTTTGTCATGCGTATTCTTTGAAAATGTTAGTACTCCAATCATACTTAAGGCTTGTGTCAAGTAATAGCTCGTAGCTGCCATATCTTTGGTACATGTTCTTGAAAAATAAAGGTGACACTGATGAACCTCATTGCCGTAGTTATCTTCGTAATCGGTTTGTTCGCAAAGCAGAAAATCAGACCCATTGCTTTGAGAACCAGTAAACCTGAGCTTCACAAACTGTATGTATTCAGGTTTAGATATATGAATGACAACTTGTTCTAGGTCTGTTTGTGTGAAATCAACAGGCAAAACATGTTTTTCGTTGATAACAATGTAACACGATGAATCAAAATCAAAGTTTTGATTAATGTGTGTTGCTAACAACTCGGGTTGGTTTGATTTGATGAGTGCATGCAATTTGCTTTCGCCTTTCCGTTCGATGCAACGAGCCATATCTGTTTTCAAAACCTACTTTTTCAAGCTTATAACACTAACTTTGTAACATGACGGGTTGTATATAAAGCCATGCAACTTATTCAATGCGTCTCATTTACAATTTGACAACCGAAGCGACAACATGTTCGTCCAAACATTGTGCGAAAAATTCATTCGCGAGAAAAGAAATTTCAATGCGAATGGTCACCAGAAGAAGTACATGTTTAGCGTTACATGTCCTTTCACAGATGTCGAGGGACTGCGTTTTACGTCGATAACGAACAGTCCGTATGACTACTTGAACTACAAGCCAACGCTGGACCATGTGTTTCTCGATGAACCGACACTAGCTGCGTTTGAACGATATGTTGACTTGATGTTTTCTGTTGCCGATGAAAAGATTGATATGTGCTACTTCAAAATATTGAAAACATTAGTACCAGAACATTTCGCAACTCTAAACGAGCGCATAAAAAAGGGTAGATACATGCAGTCGAATCCCACGTTAAACTACAGACTGCCGATATGCATAATACCAGTGTTGGAGTTGCATGGAATCGAGGAGTTCAGCAAAGTTTATTCTGTGAAATCGACTTGTCTTTCTTTGGAAAGGACTCAGATACGATTGAAGCTGAACACCTACTTTCGAGCAGTCATGACATTACTCGATTGTACGGAAAACGATATCGTGGAAATATTGGTGAAAAAAGGAGTGCTACCGAGTAAAAACTTTCAGCTTGTCAGTACACAGAAAGAGCTCACAATAGGTCTGAAAATTGTGAGAAGCTGTGGTGAAATATACGAAGCGTTGCAAACTGGCATCGAAATGAGAGAGATGAATGCTAACGTATACTCACTGCAACCAAAATATGGATATCCAAATACAAATTTGTGTCAGGCGTTAGAGGTTTTGTTTGTGATGCATCCTTTGTACCGCAAGCACATCAACAGTCTTCACATTGAAACGGAGCTGATCGATGGGGGAAAAGGTAGACTAGTCAATGCTATTCCTAATCGCAAACGCAAATTTGTTGAAGATCCAAAGGATCAGTCGAGTCTCCCCAAAAAGATGCTTTGCAAAACACAAGAACAAACATGGAATGACTTGCCTTGTTCTGATAAGAAGGCGTGTTCGGAGCAAAACGAGATAATCAGTATGCCGGTCGATTTGGCAGTCGTGAAAGAAGAAATCGTGGAAACGTTCACCCCAGAACAAGAGGTACAAGAAAACCCGATGCCCGTTAGCGACATGTTACCTGAAGAAGACCCATGTAAAGTTTATTTCATCAATCAGTGTCAAAACGAAGAACACGAAGATATGCTCTCTCAAGCGGTTAGAACATGCATTCCCAACATTCACATCCCACCGAACTTTGTCGCATTTTGTGTGTCGAAGGAATTGCTGACAAACGGCCTCGTTTTGTACATTCCTGCAGATTTTGTGTTGTAGTCTGTTGTGTGCAAATTTTTTGTTATATAGCTATTACATGTGTTTTGTTAGATGAATGAAATAAAAACCAGCAATGTTGCGTTTCATACTATTTGTCTTGTTTGTGTCTCTATGTAGCTGTAACGATAACTGCTTCAAAAAATCGCCAGAGCGCGATCTGGGTATATACAATGGTGAATTCTCGATCGTTTCCTATGATGATGCGCTAGAAAAGTTACGCAAAATTGTATATATTCCTGAGAGAACGTACACAACGCAATATGATATTCTCGAGGCCATACGAAAAGTCATTAATAAAATGTTGGGCGTGAAAGACAATTATTTGACCATTGATAATCACAGGGACAGGTTTTGTTTCCAAATCAAAGGCAAACTCTTTTTGATTTTGACCGCGAATATAGGTAGGATGCTAGCTACTGATTCTCTATCGCGGTTCTTGGTACCAGACAATACATCTAATCATGTTGCAGACATCGAAAAACGCAGTACCGATAATGAGCTCGTCACATCGACAGTTTCAAACGAAATTGACACACACACAAACAGCGAAATGGAAAACACAACGCTTGCTTTTATCCCTAACAATGGTTGGACAACCACAAAGGTTAACAAAAAAAGCACGCAAGCAACACTGAGAGTTGCACACGAAAATACCACTAAAACATTAAGTAAAAAACATAACACATCAGTTGTCAATGCCCTTAGCGATGGTTCAACAACCACAAAGGTTGAAGAAAATAGCGATCTTGGCACATCGATAGTTGCAAACGAAACTAGCACACAACAAAACTACAGTGAAAACCATAACATAACGAGTGGTAATATCACTAACAATGGCTCAACAGCCACAAAGGCAAACGAAAATAGCGAAACAGGATCTGTCCTTGTTATAATCGAAGTTGTGTTTTGCATTCTAGCCGTGTTTGCAATCGTTCTTGGACTAATAGGATTTGTGTATAACGTTATTAAAAAAACACAGGAACTAAAATAAATATAAAACACACTTATACAAACGGATCTTGTCATTCTTGATGTTCTAAGCCAACCATGCGGTCGTTTATCGTTTTGTGTTTGTTCATTGTTGTCCGCGCAAACACAACAGTTCAAAGCGTTTCTTCTTACGGTTTACAAAACTGTTATTGCAATGTGTGTGATCCGACTAAAAGTATTGGTAAAATATATGATGGATCTTGCTACTTTATTAGTATTGAGCAACAGTTCAAAGTTGGAAACCAGTTTTCAACGCACGTCAATGTACGTAAAACTGTAAACAGTACCGACTATAATGCATACGATGTGGTCATTTTTGGACAAAAAAACATTCATCTAAAAACGGTTTTCACTCAAGTAAGCAACGAATTTATTTTGAACAACATTCAAGGTTCTATCAAGATAGCGCTGTTCAACAACAAAGATAGGCCTGCTCAATGCGTTCATTTGTTCAAACGAAAATATTTGGGCATTTCATGCGAAACGGCTAACGTAGCGCTGTTAAAAGCGGATCGAGGAGAGTTTGTGACTGTGTCACCTTTCAATCCGCGTGCGTACAAGACATGTTCATTTGACGAAAACGCAGCAGCGTCGATCACATCTCCTAAAACTTGTTTCGTGGTGAATGAAGATGGCCAGTGCTTACCAGCAGTGCTGCAAACAGAAGAAGAGTTTCAAAACGCTTTTGACTATCTGATTAACAGAACGCACGACCCGAAGGTGAATGCAATATCTCAAAATTTGATGTTCAAAATTGACAGTCTGAACGAAACGCTCGAATTAAACGATTACGCGATAGTCTATTCGCGAGTGTCATATGATGAGAACAATACGTGCTTGTATATCGACGTGAATGAAAAATCTATTTCGTATGAAGATTGTACAACAAAACGAACTCTGTGTCAGATTAGAATTCCTGGTATGGGACTGGATTCACCGAGTGAAGATGATTCTAAAATAAACAGCTTTTGGGTCTTATTTATTGCACTAACATTTGTGGTTGTTTCTTTGGTTATAGTTATAGTTATTGCGTATGTGTTGCAAGGATTTCAATCTAGACGTTTACAAACTACTACAACAGTTCAAATAACAAGCGCCTAACTCGAGTATAAAACCATTCACGCAAAGTCAGTAGTTGTCATAACGTAAAAAAATGTTCAGCTGTGAGTTTGTGGCTGCGATGGTAGCAAATTACTTGGAATGCAAGCAGTTTGAGGACTCAAATGACACTCTTTGTGACATCGTCGAATGTGTGATTTTGCTTGTAAATAGCACTGTTACGATGCATGTTCTTACAAAAGATGAGCTGACCATAGCTTGTTTTGATGAAGACTATTTCGCCGAATTGCTTGAACAAAAGCTGAACAATGGTTTGAGCTGGGATGTGTTTGTGACTGCATTTGTTTTGTTTGCGGCCGTCGTACGTGAAATATCGAATTACAACGCTGAAGGCTTCTACCACCTGAATAAACTACAGAACGTGTTCCGTAAATATAGACTTACTGACTGGGTTGCAAATCAACCTGGTAAATGGACATCGTTTGTACAGTATTGTAAGCGAGTTTGTTGAATAAAAAGTAGAAAACAGACAAATTTGTGTTAAGTTGTTTTATTCAGTATTACATTCACATTCAACTTCACTTTCTATAGATAGCGATATGTTTGAAATCAAATTTTCGAATAATTCATACTCATCGATAATGTCTTTGAGACCAATCATATCGATGATTTCTTTGCACATATCAGCACCATTGGTTTTAAGCAAACCGTGTTTCTTCTCAACCACACCATCGCGGTCAAAAATGTTGAAAAATAGTTTTGTATCGTCTGGTCTGTCCATAACAAGCATCAAGTCGTCCTCGTCGTCATCTTCACCCAATCTTACATACACAGTCAAATGAACTGTAAGTCCAAAGCATGTGATTTTGACCTGATAATCGAATTCGGGTGTAGGTTCATAGTCCGGAGAAAACAATGCATATGGTTCAAATGTTTCAGATTTTGACATGCGAAACAATTTCACCCTAGGCTCGTCTGTGGATATTATGCTCATATGCTTTGATATGATGTCCCACAACTTATTCGCAGCAGATTGAGATTTGATTTTCCATTTTCTTTTCTGTATACGTTTCTGCTCTGGTGTTTTCGAACGAGCATTGAAGCATATGCATTGAACGTTCTCCATGTTCTAAAATGTGACCAATGTGGCAACGTTTACAGACAAAGTGAAACGGTTTGTGAAATAGATCGTTACAAAATTTGCATATAAAAGCTCTGCACAAAAAGTAAGCTTCATTTCATTTGTTGATGTTTGCGACTATATTTCTTGGCATTTTGCTTATTCGATTCATCATCGAAGAACGAAACCCCGATTTTTGGGATCGCAAAACGACTAAACTTGACAACAACAAGAAGCCATGATCGGTGTTACAATGCTTGCGATGATCTGTATTCAAGACTTACGATGGTGGTTTTCTGTTAGAAAAATACGAAAAGAATGCATACAGGTTATGAAAGAACTTCGTGAACGCTTTCAAGCAAATAGTTGCTGTGATTGCAAAGACTGCAAAAAACGTATGGCTCAACTTCACCTGGAAAAAGAACAAGCAGTGAAAGACTCGCGTACTTGTATAATTTGCTGCAATGAAGAGAAAACCTTTGCCGTAACACCATGCATGCACCTTTTCTGCGTACACTGTTGCTGGCACATGCATATATATGGGAACAAATGCGCTGTTTGTAGATCTGAAATATTTGATTGGAAGCGGATTCATTGGACTGATTAGTGTTATGACTTTTAGTGCATGCTTGTGTGTGTATTTGTTTGAATAGTATCGTCAAATAAAATGTTGAAATGCATTTTATGTTTTGGTTGTTAGTTTGGTAGAGAAGATGCAAGTATATTGACGTTTTGGGTTTTATCTTCTTTCATGAAGAAAACAAACACACAAGTTTACTGTTTTTGCTCTTTATTTTCAACATACAACAAACAACATACAACATTTAGTTCATAACATTTTCTTCTCTGCGCTTTCGACTCAGACTACGACTGAACACTTTTGTAAAGCTTCTCTTTCTAGTTCTCGACCGCTTTTCATCGTTTTCGCTAGGTTCGTTGACAGACTTCGGTTGAAGGTTTTCCTTAGACTCGTTTTCTCTTCTGAGCAATTCGTTATCATACGCGGTTTTGTTGTGAAATGTAAGAAGTTGTGGAATGCGTTTAAGAAACATCACCACTTCTGTCATGCCTAGGTGCTCAGCGAGTTCGATCATGTTTACCAGACTAGAGATTGACTGCCAATCCGAGTAATCTAGCGTGAGACCGTTACATTGGTACTCAGACAGGTTCATGAGAATTTCAAACACGTTCATCAATTCTTGAACACTGTACTTCGGCTGAATCTTGACATGATTTGTCTTAACGTTAGTGAACATTTTCACAATTGCTGCTGGGTATGATTTTTGTTCTTTGCCCACATAAAATACAACCCTGTCTTTGCTTTGTTTAAGCGACTGAATGAGCTTTGAAGAGATTTCAATACCAATATCGTACTTCAGTTTAGTGAACAAGCGATTAGTGGCTTCGGTGTCAGTGACCCGTTTAATATCTTTAACGTTTATGGTTGACATGGTTGACATGGTTGTGTGTGGTTTGAGTGTTTCTATAGAAAAACTAACCTTAAATAGATTTTTATCGCAGTTTTCCAAACCGTAATTTGTGATTGTATAGACAGTTGAACATCCACAAAAAGTCATGTTTTTTCTTGAGCTGGGAATCACATCCTATAGTGTTAATCATAACAAGAAAAACATAAACTCCTAAAAGCGAATAAGGACAGAGTGAAGTGTTTCTCGAAGTTTTGTATGTATCGTAAATAAACTTTATGTATGTGGAATTGTTAACCGTACTTTCGTCAAACAGAGAGAAAAAATTGTAAGCTTTAAGTCGGTTGTATCCACAAATAGGATCGCCAAATACTGAATCAAAATGGCTTGTAATTTCGCTAGTTGTCAATTTTTTGAACAACGACATGCGTTCATCGTCTTTGAACTCATTGAGAACCATTGTGACACACGTTTGAATTCCACACCCGAGTTTTGAGTTCATTTCTACTAGCTTGCTTTCGAATATTCGTATTGGTTCTTCATATTCTGTTATGTATTGAAAAATGCATAGCGAGCATTCGTGGTGATGTCTAGAGTACATGGGTGAAAGCAAGTAGGTGTTTTGTGCTAACTGTTCGTCTTCGTCAACAATCAAAACCTCGTCGATATCCATTGATAAGGCAACAAATGTTTACAGTTCATTGATACAATTTATTTACAACATATACAAAAAATGTAACACACACAAGTCAACATAATCATACAATATTGCAACAACGTAGTCATTCGTCATCATCGCTCAATTCTAGATCACTGAGTATAGTCTTTTCCTTTTTCGGTTTCTTTGCAGCTTTCGTTTCACCAGATTTGCGCATTCTTTTAACAGCCAGACCGTTCATAATTTCCTTTTCATCATCGTTTAGCGTATCTGAGATTTCTGTATCGGAGATGTCGATATCGGCATATTTGCGTTTTTCCTCAACATTGGAAGATTTTATTCGCTCTATTAGCGCAAACATGTTTTCGTCTTCCCCAGAACCGAGTATTTTGTTAATCACATCAATTGGAATTCGATCGAAAACGTTAGAGCTCACAGTCTTCACAACATCGTTCTGCAGGTTTTTTGTTTTCTTGATGCCCTTTATCAGATTCTGCGTTCTTACTTTGAGGCTTTTGTACTGCGCTAGTTTGGCATCAATCTGTTTTAGTTTCTCTGAAAGTTCTTCTATCTTCAAATAATCGTTAGGCGACAAGAAGACACCTGACTCGACTTCAGACACCAAATTCCTTTTCACGCCGTGATTCAGTACAGTGTTCGCAAACTGCTGTATTCGTTCTCGGTTGTTCGTTTTTATAGCATAGCTCGAGGTCAACATTGCTTGTGCCATCGTAGAAAGTGATTGCGAGTGTGCTTATTTTGTTAACTGCAGCTATATATATACGCTTGAAAAATAATGCACGCCTTACTTGTTCATCATTGGCTTGAATAATCGAATGTAGTACGCCTCTTTGGCTTTACGCACGTGCTTGTCTCGCTCTGTCTCCAAAACGAATACAGTGTACCGTTCCTTAACATCGCACAAGTGTTTCCCACATTCTATCAAATGGTCAGTAGCTCGACACAAATGCTGCTCTGTTCGAATATGAGAGTTGTGTGTATGAATGCGTTTTCTCAGATTAATGGTCTCTCCAATGTACTCACCGCCGCAAGTGTTGCACTTCAGAACATATATAACATCTTTTGATTTACAAGTCAAGTTCTCTCCATCTTCAACAATGTATACAAAACCACAATTGAACTGAAAACTGTTTCCACTCTTTATTTGAGAACATAGAGTGCAGCGCTCACCGTTACATGGTTTAACTTTGTAGTCCATCAACAACTCAAAATAGTGAAATTATGACTGAAAATGTGTTTATGCGTTTTTTGTTACAAAAACATGAAGATCAGCTGGTACCGTGAAATTTATTCCTTGTTCCTGCATAGCACAAGTAATGTCAAAACACGAACAGTTTTGCGAATTTAGCTGACTGATATGTAGAGTTTTACTAATTGTTGTGAAACAAAACTCGATTGTCAAGTCGAATATGAACACGTTTTCGTCTCCAATATCGTCTAGTATGGTTTCAAAAATGCTTTCGAGCAGTTCTTGTTTATTGATCAAAACGCTGATGCATTTAAAAACGTGGATGGAAAATTCTTGAGTGTTACCAATGCTCTCGCGTTCAATGGTATACATGTTGTCATACGAAGTCATTGTGAGTTATGACAATAGCGGATACAAACGCTTTGATATCTGTTAACTCTTTACAAAAGTTTCGTTATGCCGAGCTATGCTGTGTAGTACAATTATGAAGCAAATAGCAGCTATCACAAGCACAATGAATCCACCAACACAAACAGCGACAGTTTCCCAAAACGTTAATTTTTTTAGTCCCGGTTCGTCATTCAATGTACTTTTACCCAACAAAACCTCGCAAATCGTGGGACTGTGTTTGCATTTTTCGATTGAAATGGTCTTTGATCGCATATCGACATACGTGCATTCTTGTCCACTGTTCGTCCTTTTGTTGTACACAATGAAGTGATCGCTGGTTACAGAAGTGTCATCTATATTTTTTATTTGAAACTTTGCCTCACTCATATTGTGTGCCGTGTTCTGAGTAATGCTAACCAAATATGAAACAACCGTATTATCCAAATCGTAAACACTCGCAATACTTGAGTGCGAACAATTTTCATCAATCCGAAAACATTTGCCATCATTCGCTTTCACAGCACCAATATCGCAGTATGTGAAATTAGCCAATTGTATGTGTGGTACGCGAATGAAATGACCATTTCTCGCTATAAGCACAGCATTCGTGCTCTCGGTACAATTCTCAATTTGATACGTATTTCTATATAACGACATACAAATCTTATCAACAGCTGTGCCATCTTTGGTGCTGAAGACAGTAAGTCGATATGATGAAGCCTTTTTCGCGAGAATAACTTCGTTACTCACTTGTTTCACTATTTGACTTAGCATCGCACGTAAAGCATGATTACGTTCGTTGATAATCAAGAGTGTGTATTCACGAAACGGAGAAAAATGCGTATTAGAGGAAATCTTGAATGATGAATCCAAGTTGATGAAATAGCAACGATTGTTATGTACTTTACCGATTGTAGTTGAACGATTACATGTTAGGCAGTAACAATTTTGCAATCCATACGTAGATACTTCTGCAACGGTCTGCTTGTGGTGCTTAATTCCCATTTTATGCTTGTTGATAGCATCTTGCATATTTTGAAATTGTTGGTTAACGATGTTATCGTTTTTAACTGGCAGACTAACGGTGAGTTTTGGCTTGGTAAGAGCATTTTGAATTTTGTGAGAAGTTTGGTTAACAACAGTATTTTTTTTAACTGGCGGACTTATTTTGTTTTTTGGCTTGTTGGTAGAAGTTTGAATATCGTAAAATGTTTGGCTAACGAAAGTATTGGCATTTTGAATATCGTGAATTTTTTGGCTTACGATAGGGTCAACGATAGGTTTGTTTGTTACTGACAGAACTTTAGTGTTTTTGAAAAAAAAGTTAGAAAAATCGATAATTGGTACATTTTCAGCGCTTTGCTTTTCATCCAAATTATCGTCAGAGTAATCCTCATCAAAGTTATCCTCGTCAGAGTAATCCTCGTCAGATTGATCATAGTCAAAGTCAAACTTATCATCGATTTTTAAGCGGATCTCACTCATTTCCTGCTCTATTTGTGTAATTGTGTCTCGCAATTCTTTGGACTTAGAAGGGATTATTTCCAAACCTAGATCATATTCTTTGATATACTTGGCGACTGACAAATCATTCATTTTTCTCTTCAATAACGCATTTTTGATTCGTGTTAACGCATGATCCTGTTTCTCGGGACTAGCACCTTCTAAATTCACATCGCACCATGTTCCGAACGTTTTACACAGTTCAGTATTAAATCTGATGAAGGCATGACCGTGCATCCCATTTGCACAAATTTCACTTCCATCATAGGTCAATGAAAAATTGTACGGAAACAAAGGTATCCAAGCGTGTGTGTAAATCTCAGTAAACACAGATTCTACAAACTCACTGATAGAGTACGTTTTCGGCTCAATTTGCAATCTAACTAAAAGACTTGGTAAGTCGTAAGTGATAAACATTGATCCCGCTACAAAACCATCAACTACACTGTATACCGGTTTTGAAAACGCTTTTTTCTTGTTCGGACATCTAGATAGACCTATGGATTTGCATTGTTGCTCATGACCTTCTAAACTAAACTCTGGGTTTTGCATCCATTTGTTGAAAAATTGTAAATTTTCTTTGACATCGTCGTATAATGACAAATACTCATAGGTTACGTTTATCAACACATAAAATAAACCATTCGTAACGTCAATCGGTGTATTATGTACATGCTTGAAACAAGACGGTTCATAAAAATTTGGTTTAGGACGTCCTAACGCATTTGTTTGTAAAACTATGGGACAAAACAGGGCAACTATATGCACGAACATATACATGACGAGTTTTTGATGCATTGTCATTTTGGAAAGTTCCTATATAAGTATTTTCAAACAACAAATTGAAGTTATTTGTCTTTCAGTCATTCACATGGATTACACCACAAATAGCATTCCTATGTGTCTGTGGACAGATTTCCAGCATGTAGAAATAAATACAAGAGAACATTTTGCACATCAATTCGAAACGTACGCAAGACTCAAAGCTTCTCTACAACCAACGAAGTTGATAATGTGTCTATTTGATGAAATTGTGGAATGTGTTTGCAGCAAAACAAACATAAGCAAAATCAAGATTCAACATGCGCTAATGGACTCTTGTACTTCAAGAAAAACCTTTTCAATTTGGTCGTTTCTGATCAAAGATGTGACAAAAGAAACTTTGAGAGTTCTTGCTACGAAAGCGAACCGGTGCAGATTCGATTTGATGTATAATTATACTCACGGTGGAAACTGGATATGTGGCGCAATAGATTTCCACGGTTCGGAGAAGTCAGAAGATATTATCCAAGCGATACTTGAAACAGAGAACGTTTTTGAAATGTTTAGTGCCAATGCGATGACAAAATTTACCCATCAAATTGTGTCACATCGTGATTGTTGAATAAAATGTATTGTATTATAGCTTGTGTTTTTGTGTTTATTTTTTGATACTTCTCGAAAAACAAACAATACGCAAAATCGTTTTAGGTTTTTTTATTAACACATACATGCACAATCGAACACAAAAGAACAAACATGCCATAACTGTCAATGCCTGAGTCTTACATCTTCTTTGTTCATTTTCAATATCCATGTTATGATTGCTTATATTCAAATGTTTTGAGTCGTAGCGTTATCGAAAATACACCTAAACTTCCTATACAAATACATGGATGTTGCCTCTCATATTCATCCATGTATTGAACGAATGCCTCATAGTCAGAAAAATAAATATACTCGGTCTCTTCATCCCATAGACGTTCAACCTGATTTTGTTTTTCATCATCGATGCCACTGATTTCGTCCGAATAAAAATTGGTTTCTTCTCTATATTGGTCGTCCAAAAACTGTTCTTCTATCATATCATCGATATCACGGCTTCTGCAAACCCAACACATTTTTCTATCATGTATCTCTGCATCTTGATCATTGGAACCCTTTTGAAATATGTGATTATCATCGTCGATTTCGCCCCGGTAATATTTTTGCTTTTGATAAAACTGTTCGTAAGATTCGAAAACCTGTTCTTCCAGTATATCGCCAGCATCATTAGTTCTGCAAACCCAACACATTTTTCTATCATGTTTCTTTACATCTTGATCATTGGAACCTTTTTGAGGTATGTAATTATCATCGTCGATTCTGTCCTGGTAATATGTTTGCTTTTGATCTCGTTTTGCATTGCGTATTTTTGTTCTTCGTTTCTTTTTCAGCCTGTTTTCAGCCTTTTTACGCTGCTTTTCAGTTTGTTTTTGATAAGATTTGTAGCGGGTACGAGTACAAGTCTTGTCAATTTTCGCCATTAGCAGCTCATCCAAATCACTATAATTATCGTATTCGTCATACTTTTGGTCATCTTTTGTTTGAAGACTTTCTACCGATTTATTTGAATATTTTTGGATATCATCGCTAGAATGAACATCTTGATCGCTTTCTGTTTCCACAATTCCATAATTATCTCTTTCATATTGCTTTTCAAACTCGTTTTCCAAGTACCTATCGCATAACTCATAGTCGAGAAATTCAAATTCAAAAGGACAAGCACGACCAAACCGTCGATGACTGAGTCTCACTATTTCTTCTTTGTTCATGTTCCAATCGAACACAAAAGGACAAGCGGGGCACAGCTGTCGATGCCTAACTCTCACATCTACTTTGTCCATGTTCCAAATGGAAATGTGCGCATTGCAAAACACGCATCTAACGCAATTAAAAATAGTGTCGGAGAAATTCTCTCTCGTGTCGGAGATGACACAAGGGTCGTAGATGAACCCTTGGCTAGCCAGGTCTTCCTTTGACACGCTGCGTTTGGATGGCCTGTCTTCAAAGGTTTGAAGTCTCTGGTCCATAGTTTGATAGCGACTGAAGGCTCGTGGTTCAGATTTTCTAAGCCTCGCAAAACGACTGTACACAGACATGTTTGCAAACAAACGTTCTTAGACTTACTAACTCCTATTTATACCATTTTTTTGTAATGACTTATGCGATACAACTCTCGTAGTACAATTAGTGTATATTGAAAACAAAATTAGCCCGGCAAAATTAGCGGGGGGGTCTTTTTTAAAACCCCACCCCCCTTATTAAACCGTCAGAACATTTTCCGGGCATATAATATAGCGCCGCATCCCGCACCAAAAATGCACACAAGAAAAAAGTGGCTGTGGTTCGTATATCGTCAAGACAAAAGCAATTGTATCACCAACTTGAGTGCGTTCAAGTCAATTCGTTTAGTTTGTTAATGTTGATAATATTATCAGATTTAGAATTACCATTGAAATAAAGTCATACTTGCGAAACTTATTATTAACAATACCTGCATTTCTTTATAAAAAATAGTATGTGATTGTTGTTGTTTTTCATTTATTGGCTTCTTAAGCATGTTCGGACGGGTATGTTATTATAATATAATCTGACAGAACCGGTTGTTTAGGATATATCATAAAAAGTAAGCATCAAATTGCGAAACGGGTGACCAAACATTGGGCCGTTAAAGATACTATCAATATATTCAAGCAAAAAAGTGTTCTTTTTTCAACAATATTTAAATTCAATTTATTCACCCTACTGGTGGTAATTCATATCAAGACTTAATTTAATATGTTAAGAGTATGTGTTTTAATGGCTTACGCATACGGATTTGGGATTTATGTTTTTATTTTCTGTTTACATGTGTATATTTGATTATGATCGTTGCAGACGCCCATTTGTGTAATGATTGTTTGTTTGCTAATTTAAAGCTGGGGCGAGCTGCGAAGGAGGCTTAAACCTTCAATTCATTGCATTGGCCGTTCCGATGCTTAGATTTTTGCATATTTATATGATGTGTTCTGATTATAAAAGTAGTAAGTAAGAAAATAATTTCTATCGTCAACGTCCATTTGTTGCAAGCCCCGCGATAAAAACCGTTATTTCACTTAAACCAATATTCTTTATTCATGATGCAGGCCTCAGAAATCTTACCAAAAATGTATTTAGCTGAAACATATAATTACTATTATATTGTATCGTCCCTCAGAAAGATGTAATCGTGTTGATCTTATGTATTATAATACATGTGTATCACTTGGTAATATGATTTTGAAACATCAAATTTGTATTTCGCTGTAAAATATGGCTGCCAATGATTCTCAAGTGGTGCGTTGTATATGTGGCCTTGTAGTGTTCAGGAATTTGTTATAAATAATGTTAATATATGTTTATTGCTGATTTAGTTAAATTGTTTGCTATTATAGCACAGACCGTTGTGACTTACAAGAAACATTTGATGCTAAATGAGGGTCTTTTATGGAAGCATTCGAAGAAAATAGCTCATTAAGAAGCACGTTAACGATAATTCATATTTTTAGCATGCAGATTGTGTTCAACTCATTGCCATTCATTTAAATTTACGGGAAAACATTACCATATCAGTTGCTTTATTTATATTTCGATAGAGCTAATACAAGAATAGTCTGATTATTATTATAAATTGCATTCGACTATGATTGCACTGAACTTTCTAAGAATGAAAGGTTGACGCCAAATGTTCAATTAAATTATATTGCGAACCTTAAATAACGTTATGCTTTATTATAACATAAACTTACGTCGTATAGTGGGGAATTAACTTAACTATTGTGAACGTTACGTCTTTGAACAAATCATTGCTGTAATCTCGTATATGCAATTACCGTCGGTTCGTCTCATTCGATTGGCAAAACAAGTCCTCTATTGGTCTTAATAGGAGGTAAATCAAGTATTTATCGTCCATACATTACAACCGAAAAGAAAAAACAACACTTGTTTAATTGAAGTGATACATAAAAGTTTTAGTGTCTCAAACCCAAAGTCCTTAAAGTTGTCGTCTTTTTAAAGGCGAAGTAATTATAATAGTATTTGATATAGTACATGGAACAATTATGGCTAATATTATCTATATAATAAATGAACAGCATTCCGAATGAGATCACTATTGAAAAAAAATAGAATTAATTCTATATTCAATCGAGAGCAATATGTGTTGTTTCTTTTATTTTACAAAGACATTTTTAAAACAAAGATTTTAAATGCCTTCGATTCATTAAATCAATGTTTGATATCATACTCAACTGTTTGCTAAAATGCATGAAACGTTTAAGGGCGGCAAAAAGCAATAATTAAATAGAACATATATTAACTGTTCTGCATAGACGTATGAAGAGTCATTTCTAGTTACGAGGAGAACATAGCGAGAGATGAAGTTCGTGTGATGTAAAAACGACTCGGAAAACGACAACAAAGTTATTAAATCGATAGTCTACGATATGTGTAATTGTAAGTTAAACAAACTCTGACAAATCAAAGTAAATAATTAAGATTTTGACTCTTCCATTTTCAGACCAAAGATTAAGACCCGAAAAAAACCCAGAACAATTCAGATATTTTAGTATTTTTAATTTTGTATTTGTGTATACACATGGTATTGCCTGTCTTGTTTGATAAAAACTGTAACAAAAGATAGTTAAAACAAAACATATCATCAAATAATCGATATGTTCCGACTGAATGTCAAATTGTACGGAAAAAAACATTAGATCTGCATATAGACTCCAACAAAAACGTCCCATGAGTAATTTGTGTCTGGGACCGTTGACGTACAATAGACGTATAAATTGACAAAACGTCGGACCGTCTCGTTTTACAAGACAAGTATTAATGTGCATTCGATATCAGTTTACATCAAAGGCTGTTGATCGTTGCGTTTTGATTTACGTTACACAATCAGGTGAAGTGAATAAGTGAGATTGGTATCGATGACTGTGGCAAGACTTAATTTGTGTAACCTAACTTTTGAATCAGCAATAACGTCGTATATTATATACGGTAATTGAATATGACACGGTGCATCTCACTCATCGAAAACGGAATTGTCGAATATTTTAATGATACAAAGAATTAAGTTTGACACTTATTATTTGACTATGTCTTAATCTATCTCCCTTAATTCAACACTTTTTATTGAAGACAATAATGTTATGCTACTGATGCAAATGATGTTTCACTTTATTTCTAGTTGGCTTCAATTTTCTTTGTAGATAGATGCACGCTGGATTTACACCATTGTTTCAATGATGATATTCTTGATTGTGTAAATGTGTTTCAGCCATTTTAAATATGTTTATTCTGTTGCAACTAGTTTCATATAAAGAATTGTAAAGTTGTTGGTTTAACTTGAAAAATACGTGCCATTTTTAATAGTGATCATACCGACACATCATGCATGTGTTCATTCAAGTCTACCCAAGTCCACAGTAACGTGAATTATTTTTAAATTACAAGGAGACCAACTCGGAGAAAATTATTTTGTTGATCCCTTAATTAAAATTATTTTCTATGAATGGTCATTTAATTAGGCATACACGATGCATTATGCCTAAACTACTTATGTTACTGGTTTCTAGACAAACGCGTATTAATTATATAAATGAAAACTATATCACATGTGAATATGCTAACACATAATAAAGCAACTGTCGATATTACAGCAATAACATCTGACGAAATGTTATGTAATTGAACAGCCACCTTAATTTAAAGAAACTTAAATATTGTCCGTTTTTTTATTTTACATTGTTATTTCATTTGGGGACTGGGGTCAGTGTCTACATTGTAATAGTTTTACTTTTATAGTTCAATTTATAAAAACTTATTTGAAAGAGCTTCATTGTTGCATAAGCAGATTCATCACAAACTATTGATTAATATACCTGCATTACATGACAACATTACCATGCACTGTCGTAAACGCAGTCTATGATGGAGATTTACAAACCAAGTCATGCATTAAGAGCATACTATGATACACAATGATCGTACAAACAGCAGGCTATGTCATTATACATATAATTGCAATATATAATGTTATTTGCAAATACGTTTTGAAAGTATTTATCTATAGAAATACTGCTATCATGTTGTATTTTATACAAAAGAGCCGACCTATTATTCAACTGGAAACATTTATTACATTTAAGTGTGTATGTATGCGTTTAATGGCAACATTTCATTTTCTCACACTTTCTAAACTAAGAAACTTAAGACAAATGGTAAAACCTTTCTTTAAATGATTGATGAACTTCATTACGATGTTTAATGCATAAGTGACACACATGCCAATGTTTCGCATAATAATAAATGTATCAGCTATACGTGATTTGACTGGCGTGCGAAAATGCTTTTAACGTTTAAACCTTAAAATACGATGCTTTTCTCGTAAGTTACATTCCTGAACATTTTAGTTGATGTTGTTGTCATTTGGAAACAACAATGATGTATTTAATTTCACAAAAGTGAACAAACGCTTCGGTGTTATGTACTCTTAAGCCGTTCCTGTATAATATGTGTACGTGTTTAATGCCCTAGTGTGTTGTACCATGGGGTGTGTTACATAATGTTTTAATCAAATACCATGACAGTTGTTTACTGATGTAATTGTATGAACATGTTCCCAATTTTTAAATCTAGGATAGCAGGAAATGAAACTTATTCTTCGCGTATGATTTGCATCTCTGTTTTATAATAAATCGTAATTATGTAATAAACATGCAATAATTATAGAAATAAATGTAGAAATGTCAAAATAAATAATACTTGTTTATGCGATTCACATAAGGGGGGGGGGGATACGAGCCTTTTAATGTTTTTCAAACCACACAGTTAGTTTAATGCAACACACTAAATATGAACATGTAAAGACACAAAAAACTCTGTGTTAAATTCAAATTAAACAGAAAACACGCAATATTTAATTATGCTAAATTTTACTACACGTATTCATCAAAAGTTTACTGTTTTCCTGAGCAATGAAATTGAAGCTTTTTTAGGCACGATGGTATGACCAAAATATAAGTATCGCTAAATTCTCTTATTTTTTACGATACTTACCGGCATAACATCACACATTAATAATTACAGAATATCGTCGGGAAGAAGCTGTTGCTTGAGCTATACAATGTCATGTCAATAGCTTGGTTATAAACACTAAATATATATTAAATTTATAATAAATTAGTGCATTGGAAACCGTTTAGTGTACTCGCGCACCGGCCTAAACCCACGCTGCCATGGTAGTGATCCGCCTAAGTATCGTTCCTAAAATAAAGGAACATGCTTGTTTCTGACAATTTAAAATGGTACTGATATTTTAAATCGACATTTTATACTTCACGTGTTTAAGTTCGAAATAATGAATAACACATGAACGTTTGAGAACATAAACATGTATAATAAATCGTATATACTTATGCTTAAAGAATATCAGAATGCAAATTGGAGTATAATATATTTTTGAAAAGAAATGGAATATGTATCATGCTTTTGTTTGTTGAGTCAATAAATGAATAAAATTAGTCTACGGTAACAGTTAACGAAAACAGAACAGTTGTAACAGTTGTTAATACTACCATTATAGCTAGCAGTTTATGCTAAGCATAGGGTTGAACGAGCTCGTAAAAAAACGAATAAAGATATTTGGAGCAATATATATGTATAGCCGAGGTTTGGAATTTCTTTCATGATACCAGAATGAAACTACAGTAGTTCATCGTTAAGCTTTTGCTTATTGTGCATATTATTTAGCAAACATGTACATATGCTGTCCCAGGTTAATTATGTTCATTTATACAAAAAATGTAATGTTTTCCTGGACAATGGTTTACCTTTATTTCATATCGTAATACATTGTGTTTCAGACTCTAGATCGGTTGTGCGAATTGCATGCACATAAGAGTAACGACAAGTGTGCAGGAAAAAAAATCACGTTTGAGGCAACTGTCACTCAATATTGTAATTATATGGTTTAAAATACATATACGCCTAATTACGAAAGTATAATCTTACTATTACTTACATATTACGGACAATCGATAAGTATGATAGATTTTAGGAAATGTATTCCGTTTATGTCGTTATGTAACTTTTGTCTCCTGAAGTAAAATTTGCTAGTAAGAATGCATACCGATGCATTAAATCGATAAGTCATAAACTACATTCATTATTATATACCATGTGGGAGAGCAAACATGTTTTTATAGAATAAGTTTTATATAATTTACCTATTGTTTTATATGTCTTAAGTATAACAATTAAGTTTACCATTTAATACTTTTTTTAATAGTTTCATCTGTATGATACATTCTTTGTCGCAACAGTAAATGTGCTTTCAAATATTGTTATCAAAGAGACATGTCACTTGGCCAAAGACTCCCATAACGACAACACAGATGTCATAGGAACGATTACACTATGATAAACAAAAAACAACAACTTTAAAATGAGTAAAGCGACTGTGATTCTTAGTTTTACCAAAAACGGATCAATTCACATTGACCATAACTGACATCAACGACTTGTAATAGCATTTGTGTAAAATTAAGAAATACAAAACTATTCTGTAAACGACAGTACATTCAGATTGTTTCACAGTTTATGGATGAGATTTACGAACATGTAAGGACGGCTCACGTATAGAAGTGGTTGTTTACCAATGATGACTTGAACAACAATAACTGTTGTGGTATCTGGTTGCTCTTCTGATGTTTTGACACGTGCTTTTGTGAACATAATTTGACTGCTCTTACCAAAGATGCACAGCCATGATAATGAGGTAACCAGATGAAGTTTACTGTTTCATAGGTCTTCCTTTATAATTTTATCCTTAACAACTCAAACTCGCAATCCATTGACCGCATATTTTCATCCGCAAATAAATAGTACATAATATGCTTTTATCTTGTATATAGTAATTCCGATATTCAAAATTAATCGACACTAGTGATTTGAAGATAATATATATTGCATCAGCATTGGTGACAGATAAGTGTGCTATATCCGTTGCTCTATGATAAATTGAACTTAGATATACGTATTTGAACTTACGTGATTTGTATTATTATTTGTAAATGACAAAACTGTTAAATTTATTTTAACAAAACAGTCTTGATTTGTATAATTAGTTGTAAATGACAACTACTTTTAAAGTATCTATAACGCTCAAAATCAACGAAAATTTTGTAAAGTATTTCGTAAAAAATGTTAACACCTAAACAATCAGGTTTCCTTATAGCAATAGCCACAATTTCAAAGCTAGATGTAGTATGATTACATAGATTGTTGTAGATACAAAATGCACGTTTTTATTTATTTGTGACCACAATAAATTCCATGTTAATTTCCTGCGTATATATCTATTGATACGACACACGGACACTAAAATGGTTCTATGTTAAAACCATAATAAAAACGAGCATTTTGTATCCACAAACATCTATTTTACCAGACCAAATCTGCCGTTAAAATTTCGACAATGGCCATAAGGAACAATGATTTTTAAATGTTTAGCTTTATTTTACGAAATATTGTACGAAATTTTCGTTGATTTTGAGTAGTAATGTTACTTTATAATTACTTTAACAAAACAGTCCATCCGTTCGTCCGTCCGTCTGTCCGTCTGTATGTTCAAATTCTAATTGGGATGTACATATACATCTAATCTATGTTATTAAGCTTTTTTTGTACCACACTTTATTCCTTTTTAATTTCGTGCAACGATATGTATTCGTACGACAAACGACCACTACCTCTGTACATGTATATGTGTTGAATATATTGCCTCACAAAGAAAAAAAAGCAGATTGTTTCTTGTGAAATCTATATTTCCAAACCACATCTAGCGTTGAAATTTTGGCATTGCCATAAGGAATTTAACTTTTGTATGTGTTAACTTTAATATTGTACGAAATATTCGTTGAATTTGAGTAATTATGGGCTTGACATGTCGACAATTAATACCCCTTTGATAACACCTAATAACTCTTTTGAATATTTCACTCAATGTAAATATATCGTTTACATATTGCTTAACTATATTGAACACATCACGAACATTCCTATTGATTTGGTTAAAATTAATAAAAATGTATTGTTTAGACGAACAAAGCTTTATTATATCATACAGACCGCATATTAATGCAAAAGACTGAAAACAAAACGAGTCTGTTGATACCCGGTTGAAACAATTCTGTTGACATCTCTTAATATGTATAAAAAAAACGGTTGATCGGTTCAAAATGAACAGAAACGTTGCATGTCCACAAAGTAAAATATAACTAGCTGGTGGTGTAAAAAGTAATAACCGGCCCAAGCTAAACAAATGCATGTTGTTAAATGAATATTGGTTTAAGCCATTCATGTAATTAACATACGATGGCGTACTTACTGTTTTAATGTAGTAAACATCGAATTGCAGCTCATTTTAAACGCAAACTATTTTAAAAACTTCCACATTAAACAAATACATTCAAATAACATTTAGTTATTGGAGATACATTTATGATATCTATCGTTATCATTCTCAAAGTTTATTATAATTTTTAAAATATTAAGCAAACATGTTCCTAAAATATAATTATCGTCGACCATAAATATCAGAGATGAAGTAGAAAATCCGCTCAAATTGATACATGCCACATTAAATTATACTTAGTTCAAGACACAGAATACGTTTTTGACAAAACGGACCCTTCTTTATTTCAAGGCAACTTCATAAATGCAGATTTAAACATCAATATTATTCATTTTACCCCTATGCAGATCCTATGAAAACAAAGTTTTTTTTAAATATTTTAACTTGTCAATTAAAATGGAATAAATGTTGATTACATGTTTTTTGAAAAATATCAATAGAAGATAAAATCAAGAAAATCCGACACCCTTTTTTAACATTGTTTATGTAAAACATAAAGTCTATTTCTTATGCAACTTCCTACAATAAACAAAATGAAATAGCACGTAAAATAAATGAAGGCAAATGAGCTTCAATAACAACTTTGTGGACTTGAATTGACCTTTAAACTTGAATGACCATTTATACTACTACTTTTTATATTTTCATCCTGAAAAGTATATAGAAATCATATTTTACATTGAAAATTAAGACGACAATTTATTATTTAAAAAAAACTTGAAGACAATAGAATCGTAATTAAAGATTAAACACCCTCGCTCCATTACTTTGCACGTTTAAACGAAAAGGGGAAAATTAAGCACAAACACAGTTTAATAGAGTTGAAGTGAGGTTAATAGTTCCATTCTATTTAAGTAATTGCATGTTGGAGGGAGACATTTTTCTGAAAAAACAACAATTATATTGAATAATACATTCCGCTAAATTGTATCGTTTGAACTTTTGTCTGGTCAGCTGCATAAATACACTTGGAGACTTTTCTAACGCATCACTTACTCATATCATTATAGCTCCCTTATTTTTGAACGGCTTGTGTTGAATTTTGGACCAAGAATAATTCAACACATATATGATAATACCTGAAAAATTAATTGAAATTGAAAAACAACAAAACATAAAACTTAACAAATAAAAAATGTCACTTTAAAAGACAAATTCGCAAACTCGTACAACGTTAAATAATAACAATGTGAAAAGTAAAACGCATCTACTTACACGTCTTTATAACTGACCGGCTTGCAACATGCCGATTGAGCCGTTTCGCTCCTGAATATTCATACGAGTCATACTGTTTTTCTTTAATTTATGTTATGTTTTTCGTGTGTAAAAAATTACCTCGAATTATGAAAATGGAATTAAATTTGAATAACATGTATATCGTCTTTTACTTCATTTGGTGATTTTTCTAACGCAACACTTTGAAACTCACATATCTCAGCAGTGAGTAAATATTTTTATTTAAAATTGCACATGTGATCATTCGACTACAATATGTGCAAACTAACGATAAAATCATTCATCCGTGACGATCGGACGCTTTAGCAAGTGGGAAAGGTTGCCTGTAAAATGCAAAGTGCGCAATTGCACTCCTGAATATTCATACGATCTATATTGTTTTGTAAATTAATTTTATCTGTTCCTTGTGTAAGAACCCATCAAAAATAATTAAATTGAATGAACCTAGAATTAAATCGCGTTTCAACATTTCCACGAGCACATGGAATTACACCAACCACGCGTGCTAAAGCGTCCAATCGTCACGGATGAATGATTTTATCGTGAGCTTGTATATAATGTAGTAAACTGATCGTATGTAAAATTTGATATCGATATTTTACTCATAACTGACATATTCAAGTTTGAAAATTGATGCGTTAGAAAAGTACCCAAGTGTATATTTAGCGTTCAATTAAAACAACACATGAAAAATAACATTCATAATGTCGACTGTGGCCAACGGAACTTAAGTTTTAATATTTACTAATTTTTGAAATGTACAGTGTCTTAAAACATATTACATCTCAGTACATACTTTCTTTTAGCAAATGCAGTAGTCTTAAAGAAGTGGGTGTATAGCCTATAAATAAAAATCAAGAGCTATGTCCTTTCTACCGCACTGTTGTTATATATGCGTAAAAAATCACTAAATTTAACAGAACAATTCAATTATTTAACTAATTTATAATAGTTAAACTTGTTGTATGACTTCCGGTGTCAATCAGAAAAATGTTATAAATAAAAACTACTGAAACACGTTATACTTTCTACCCACTGCATCAAAGACCAAAGTCTGAGTAATGATGTGTTCATTTTGCAGTGAGCGGCAAGTACATTCTAGATGTTAAGAGAGGCGTGTAAGAGGTACATAACAAGTACATGAACAAACATGTGTTTAGTCCGAAACTGCGTGACACGTTAAACTCGGGAGCGTTGTTCCCTTTATTGTTTTATCTCGTCTATAATGTGATATCTCCACGAGGTAGGCGTGATTCAAATAAAATTGAGTATTTGCAATCAAAATAGCATGTCATTACCGTATTTCAATTTCATTGAAAATAACTACAGTTCAATTAACTTCAGCAGGATGGAAACTGCATGTGAACCTGACACCAGTTGATTGATAAATAACTGACAGAACAACACAAAAGCTAAGAGCTTTATGATGGTAGTATTTTTAACAGTATTTTAATACACCGGCAAAACATGTATTTGCTATATCATAACTGGAAAATCATACATGAAGCATTTGTAAATGAAATGTTTATTATATGTCTACAACAAGATACAATTAAAACTGTGTTTGTCTAGAAGCAGTTATCATCAGATAAACGCAATCATCAGTATATGACAATTGCTATTATATTGTAACTAAATTTGTTTTATTGTTTTCGTTAAATAGACGTTATCAGGCCCGCGCATAAAAAGTTTAAATTGAAAATGACTGCATACCTATATTTTATTTTATTGATATATCTATGTCCATACGTTGTGCTAGTCGCATATCTTTTCTTCCATCAAACACTTCAAAGTAAAAATACAATAACATCATTTATTATACAAATTATATATGGTGGGTGGGGTTTTGAAGGGAATCAGTATCAAGTCTAGCATTGACTTCAGTCTATTGAGCACAGTACATATGATACATTTATTTACCATTTGGAAAATGTAGATGTCTATTGATTATGAACAAATTCGTGTTGGACGTGCAAATGATGCCACACTTTGTTTGTTTATAGTTGAATACTTTAACAGTTTTTTGTGTGCGGAAGTTTGCATCACAGTACATAGCATCACCGTTGTAATATTTCCAGTATTCAAAGTCATCGGAAGAGTTAATTCGAATTGTATTATTGACTTTCTATAATATGATTTACTCCTATGTTGGAACTGAGCTTGTTGTTTGTTTAGGGGTGTTTTTGTTGTTTTTATGTAATCGTATCCATTGCAAAAAATATTCTTTTGTCAAAACTACGAGTTACGACATACCATTAAACCTATAGCACTGATTCTCTTGTGTAAACCATGTAATATTTTGTACAATTGACAATCTTTACAAAATATAAATCCTGAGTAAACAAAGGTTATAAAAGCTATATTTACAGCACACATTTCATGCGGCGATTGATTTGAAACAACATTGGAATGTATCATACAACGCACGTGTCAGGGTGGATTCCCTTAAAAATAAATGATAAAACAAAATTTCATGCTTTGGTCTCTCTGAATTATGTTGAAAATTGTACATTAAGCATGGCCACTATGCCAATGTCAAACATACACTGTCCTTGAATCAAATACACGTTACACACTTTTTTCAAACAAGCGAAGTAACACTTATAACATTGGGACATATTTAAGATATCATGTATCGTATGGAAAATTACAGATCAAAATAAAAACCATTATTAAGAGTTTGTAAAATGTTATATCTTTAATATGGAAGATGTGTGTACTACCAACAGAGCGTTATGTTGTATCTTTGAGGCCCACATTCAGTCGTTAAAGCAATACCAATCAATTAAACTTTATTTAATTTCTGACAAAACCCTTTCCAGAAGCAAACTATTGGTTTTGATGTAAGTCGTACGCTACTGTGCTTACGTAATGATCATGTATATTTAATGAATCAGGCATCGCCTGTCGTGAACATTGAATTTAATCGGATTATTTTAAGTCATTCACAACTTACGTATTGGCAAGTTCAATATTGGGATTATCAAATCAACTTTTCGCTTAAAATCAATATAATATTTGTTCACACGTGTTTCAATTTATTTAACAATATTATTTATACGAGATGGTGATTCTATTAAATTTTTAAACACAAACTTTGCTTAGTTTATGGTGTGAAAAATTTCACATGTATTTGTTTATCTTCTTAAAAGATCAATAAAACCGTTCAATGTATGCTTACAATTTTGCCTTGAAATCGTAGTTTGATGAACGATAAAGAGGGGTTTACAATATCTTTGCTAGCAATGGATTTAGACGGAGTTGTGTGATGCATTCTTACTCAATACAGTCGTAAGGCTATTAAATCTGAAAATGCCAAACTTTAGGAATTAGAATTAAAACGAATTGTTCGGATAGTGTTCGAAATGCTTTTACAATAATACGGCGGGCGATGTATGAATAGGTGCATGTTTGGAACATGCTTGCGGCTTCATTCGTGTGTTTATGGCTGAATGTTTATATGTTTAAGATTATATATTCATAAGTTATTGTGAAAATAACCAGACTTATTGTAACTTCAAAATATTTAATTATGCATATACTGCTTGCCGAAGCACTGGCACGTAAAGCTCCGGAATCTCCGGAATTGATCGATAGCAAGGGAATTTCCAGCGACACAATAACAAACTGACGTTTGCTCGTGACGGATAAATAAGCAATAAAGTGCTTTTTGTTTAAATTTTACAACATAACTTTTATATATTTTTTTAAGCATTCGTATATGTGAAAAATAATGATATTATTTTACATGTTCATAATAGTAAAGCATTGATTTTGTAACAAATATGAAGCTTAAATTTACATGAAAAGAAACTCTGAATAAGCATTTATTAAATAATAACTGTGTATGAAGCAGGATATTCGTAATAACATAAGTTTTAAATAATCTGACAATAATACATTCATTGACATATTTTGCATAGAACTTTAACAGTTTGTCCCTTAACAATTTAAAGGGGCAGTAAACCAGATTGACGAAAAAAGAAAAGTTATAAAATAGTAAAAATACCGTCATAAAATGCTTTATATTGATAAATTTAACATTGGATCTAAAAATCTCCAGTAAAAAATCAAGAATAAAATGAAAACAAAATGAAAAAAGAAATACTTTTATACTTTATATAAGCAATTCTCGTAGTTTCACAAAATATACCGACAACAACAGAACTCTCCAAATTACCTGGCAGACATACTCAGTAAATTTTATTACCAAATATGCTTAAAATATGAACACTTAAAAAAATCAAGTAATGTAATATACCAGTCGTTGATATTATAATAAATATAAACTAATGATTGTAAAAATACGGTATTTTAGAACTTTTATTTTTTTCGTGGTATATAGCAATCTGGTTGACCGCCCCTTTAATTATCAAATTATATTGGGTAAGTAATTAACTTCATCGTGCGACAACGATCATTGAAATGGTGCATGTATATCACGACCGCAAACTCTGAGATAACGGGCAATGATTGTAATGACCTGTCATGTTTATAAATAAATCAATGACTTCACGTGGTATTAAGAAAACAACTTTAGAGAATCTTAAGCACACAATATCACCATGTCTTAACGTATGAGAGAAACAAGTTGCTCTGGCTTTATAGTCTTATATGATTACAATCTCACATGGGCGGGCTTAGAAGTGGTTGACATTATCCTGATACATGCCCCCAGTGTTGCGCTGTGTTGCAACCAGACTCTTTACTTATCACAAAGCACACGTTTATGTATGACTATGTAAACTTTACATTAATGAAATTAAGTTAAAACTTATATTATTGCTTATATTAGAATTTGTGTTTTTGTTGTTGTTGTTTTGTAGTATGGTATCTACCGTGTAAAGATTTTAAAAACCTTTATGGTTTATAAGTTCACTTGTATGTCAGATAAAGACTTGTTGTATTGACACTTTTAAGAAGTATCAGCTTTTAATAAAGCCAATTGGGCCATTGTCGACCTGAAATGGCCAACAAGTCTGTCGGGGGTGACTAGAAGCCGATTCATGTCACCCTGGGGTGACTTCAAGCCGACGCTAGTCACCTCCGGGTGACTAGAATCGGCTTCTAGTCGACCCCGGTTTACAAGAATCGGCTTTTAGTCACAAGTATATTTTTTAAATCACCCTAGGGTGACAAGAATCGGCTTCTAGTCATACCGGGTGACTTGTGGGCCATTTAAGGTCGACAATGACCCAATTAGCTTTATTAAAAGCTGATATTATTAAAAGCCAATGAGTTAAGCTTCATTCTATGTTAATAACACGGTTCGCATAATTTTTTATTACGACCACAAAAACAACATATAATTGATGTTGAAGTACTTTTGTATTAAAATATGGTTGAGTAAAGGAACCCACAAAAGCAGTACTTAGAATCCACTTTTACTTATTCTAGCAAATACTTAGCACAATTCATACGCAATTATTAACCATACATGGCTAAAACGATTGCAAAGTTTTGGCAACAAAATCTCTTCCAGAGAAGATTTTAACAATGCCCTGGGGAAATATTGGATTCTTATTTAAGGATGAATCGTTGACACCAGGTTTATTTGGCTTTCACATCGCAGAAGCTGTAATAACATTAGCCATATCCCAAGTGGTTCAGATACACTTACATGGTTGAGATGCTTGTGTGAAACACAACAAACGGCAAACTATAGCGAGTTCTGCTTCGTTTTTATGATCATGTATTGCATGATTGCATATTGGTTTATAGAAGTGTTTCATATATTGTATATTTGTTATCCAGGATTGGACTGTTGAACAAATATGTTTGCGTTGGGATTTTAACATATTATCGTACATTACATACCATCAATCAGATCGATTGTATCAAAACGACAAGACATTGGTAGTACAAACAATTATTTTTAAAATATAAATATCGTTAACTTGTTTGTCATGGATGTTGAATTGATTCATATGTTTTTAGCATCTTGAACATAAACTATAAAAACTTCTGTATTATCGAATCATATCAATGTTGGCAAAAGCACGTCGAATACGAAAGCCAGTGTAAAAAAAAGAAATACGCGATGCGTTGAGAGCTTGCTAGACATTCTTCCTCTCTAACCCATTTCTTAATAAGACACTTTTATTCTAAATGAATTCATATTCTTACATTTAAATTCTCTAACAGAGATTTTGTGTAATGAATTTTTTATATGATATAATGTATTGCCTTACGTACTTATATCATTTTAAAACAAGATGTGTTTGTTTAGCACTATGTCCCCCTTATATTTGACCTTGACGGATGACCTTGACCTTTCACCACTTAAAATGTGCAGCTCAATTAGATACACATGCATGCCAAATATTAAGTTGCTGTCTTCAATATTGCAAAAGTTATTGCCAATGTTAAAGTTTGACGCAATACAACCAACAAACAGACAGGGCAAAAACAATGGGGACCATAAAAAATACACGAAAGACGGTGCAAATAACGAAGAGATATTCTCCACCGCAGTACTTACACAATACGTACAATAAATTGAATGTGGAATACTTAAATTATGTCAAAGTTTCCCGCTTTTGCCGGTATCATTTTACTATAGACTGTGTCGTTCAGATGGTAAAATACTCAGTTTTGACCGTAAAAGGGTATTGTATGATATTATAATGTAAATTTAACTACAACAATCACATAAAAGAGGGAAAATAATATCGGCCAACAACAAATACGCATTTAGTTATGAAAGAAAGTTAACCTGTTCATGGAAAAAACATTGCAATTGTTCGAATGGAAATGCTGTAAGAGCTAGAGGTTTGGATGCTTTAATCAATATTGCATCTAAAATATTGATTACAGTATTGAAATATGCTAACCAAGATTTTGCGCTCAACAAGCTGGCAATGTTTGTATGATTCTTTGTTAGCATACGTTATGTTGCCACATCAACAATCCGTAGAGCAAAACATTTGGTAAATTAACAATGGGCAATATTATATAATTTTAATAATTAGTAGTAGTAGTAGTAATAGTAGTAGAAGAAGTAGTAGAAGTAAGCATAAGTAGTAGTATTATAGCAGTAATATTAGTATAAGTAGTAGCAGAAGTAGTAGTAGTAGTAATAGTAGTAGTCGTAATAGTAGTAGTATAAGTAGTAGTAGAAGTAGTAGTAGTAGTAGTAGTAGTAGTAGTAGTAGTAGTAGTAGTAGTAGTAGTAGTAGTAGTAGTAGTAGTAGTAGTTGTTGTTGTTGTAGTAGTAGTAGTAGTAGTAGTAGTAGTAGTAGTAGTAGTAGTAGTAGTAGTAGTATATAACTAAATCGTTATGCTTCGATCAAAATATTTGTCAGCAACATTCAAAACATCGTCAATGTATCTATTATTTTGAAACAAATCAGAAAAAAATGCGTCAGCTAAAGATTTCAATTGAATACGTAAAATGCAGCCTGTTACTCTCAATGTGAACTTTCATTGAACTTTGACCAATAGTATTCTACGCTTTAATAACAATAAATGTTTGGAAATGAATCCTGAAACACACAATACGTTCCTTAATAAAACTAAATGCATGTGTCGTATAAAGCAAATTATTTGGTCATTGCAGTGATTTACTCTTTGACCTTGTAGTCAGTGCGTTCCACGAGCACGAGTCCTTTTCTGTTTGGTATGTTTTAACGTGGATTTAAACTAGTATATTAAATTTGGTCATGAAGGTGTAACCATTTTCTGAAAATGAATAATGGTAAATATATATAAATTGAAAAAATAGCTGTTTGTAGTCAATTTGCAATGCAAATAGGATTGCGTAGTACCTCAATTCAAAATCACAGGGGAATCGGTTGTTCTTTTCCAAGCCTTCCCAGATTTTGGGCAGACGAAATTGATATTTAATATAGTATTTTGTAATTCTTTCAATGTTTCATTTAGAAACTTTCCTTGTAACATTTTCTTCCAAGAACAATGCTTACACCTTTTTAGTGATTTTTCTCAGACCGTTTAACGTGAAAAAAAACGTTCTTAGAAACTGAAACTAATTTCGTCCGTAAAACAATAATGTTATTGGCAAAAGGGAGTTATTTTTTGAAAATTACCATCTCCATGGCAAAGTTAAAAGAATTGCGTCCCTTGAAAACAAAGTGAGACAATTATATAACTGCTTCGTGCAAGGTAGGGGACTTTTATTCTTTTGCAATAAACTTGTTCTTCATAAAAAAATCTTTTTGATAGCCATCTTCATTTTCATTCAGACAATTAATCCTTTTACATTTGCTTCAACAGAAACTTGCCTGTATCTTGCGAATAGACTTTCTACCCAATCGGCGCTCTCGCTTATATTAAAGTGATATTATGGGCATCTAACAGTTTATAGGTGTTTATCGCAACCGTTGTTTATTTTTGGTGTTTTCACTTCATATACACTTATATTTGTTAATGCAGCATCAACATACTAAAACAATATCCCCGAAAAAGAAAAATAAGGCATTTGAATATCAACCGTACTTTCGTTTGACAACTTATCACGCATGTACAATGTGACCCTAAATTTAGTTTTAATGCAGATTCGTTTATACGACACAAAGACACCATTTTGTTTTACGGATCATTACGGCTTACAGGACTGGGTGGGTCACGTAAAATATATAATATAAATATATTTTTTTATAAACAACTGGTAGCAAGATGAGTTGCAGATAATTGGTCAGTAACTACATTTTAACTTACTCTTTTGACCTGTTAATTCTTTTCAGCTCAATTCAACAGTGAAAAATGCCCATAATATCACTTTAAGGCTTTACAACTCGTACAGTTGTTGTCTTGTGTTAACGTGGTTAGTTTGTATTGTTTTCAGGAGAAGAAATTTGATAATGCAGTACATGACGATACTATTCTGGCTAACCGATACAGTCAATTTTCTCCTTTTTTATTTCTCAACTGCATAAGTATCAGCATTTTTTACGGAGAAAACATGTTTTGTTATATAAAATAAACCACAAGTCCGGCATTACTTTGTCATTTTTATGTAACTATTGCAACCATAAGTTTGAACTGACCTAAACACTAAAATAATGAGCATTTTTCCATCAATAGCTCTCTATTCACACACAGACTTCTATCAACATTGAATAAGTACTTCTTGAAAAAGCGTACGACTCAGGTTTTTGTTTTAAATTATTTCAGTAACCAAAGCATAAACAACTTTGTTTAATACCCTTAATAGATTTAGCCGTTGGCAGTTGTCGATTTTAAAATCGTATGCGGTACTTTCGAAATTAATGTGCAATGGACCAGACCGAAAACAACTATTTCGAAAAAGGACCACCAAATAATATTCCCAGAGAGTAACCTACAGATACACGCAACTGTGAAGGAAGAAATGTCATAAAAGTGATAATGTTATGCACGACGGACTACTGACGATAGCCGTCGTAAGAGGGAAAAAATGGAAAGGCCAAAAGCTTACACTGATAACGTTCAGCTGAGGTGGCATTAACCTTTATGGATATAGAGTGTAGTCATTAACCTTTATGGATATAGAATGTAGTCATTAACATTTATGGATATAGAGTGTAGTCATTAACCTTTATGGATATAGAGTGTAGTCATTAACCTTTATGGATATAGAGTGTAGTCATTAACCTGTATGGATATATAGTGTAGTCATTAACCTTTATGGATATAGAGTGTAGTCATTAACCTTTATGGATATGGAGTGTAGTCATTAACCTTTATGGATATAGAGTGTAGTCATTAACCTTTATGGATATAGAGTGTAGTCATTAACCTTTATGGATATAGAGTGTAGTCATTAACCTTTATGGATATAGAGTGTAGTCATTAACCTTTATGGTTATAGAGTGTAGTCATTTACATTTATGGATATAAAGTGTAGTCATTAACCTTTATGAATATAGAGTGTAGTCTTTAACCTTTATGGATATAGAGTGTAGTCATTAACCTTTATGGATATAGAATGTAGTCATTAACATTTATGGATATAGAGTGTAGTCATTAACCTTTATGAATATAGAGTGTAGTCATTAACCTTTATGGATATAGAGTGTAGTCATTATAACATTTATGGATATAGAGTGTAGTCATTAACCTTTATGTATATAGAGTGTAGTCATTAACATTTATTGATATAGAGTGTAGCCACAAACCTTTATGGATATAGAGTGTAGTCATTAACCTTTATGGTTATAGAGTGTAGTCATTAACATTTATGGATATAAAGTGTAGTCATTAACCTTTATGAATATAGAGTGTAGTCTTTAACCTTTATGGATATAGAGTGTAGTCATTAACCTTTATGGATATAGAATGTAGTCATTAACATTTATGGATATAGAGTGTAGTCATTAACCTTTATGAATATAGAGTGTAGTCATTAACCTTTATGGATATAGAGTGTAGTCATTATAACATTTATGGATATAGAGTGTAGTCATTAACCTTTATGTATATAGAGTGTAGTCATTAACATTTATTGATATAGAGTGTAGCCATAAACCTTTATGGATATAGAGTGTAGTCATTAACCTTTATCGATATAGAGTGTAGTCATTAACCTTTATGGATATAGAGTGTAGTCATTAACCTTTATGGATATAGAGTGTAATCATTAACCTTTATGGCTATAGAGTGAAGTCTATCTTTATTTCTTTTAAAAACAACATTCACACAACTGTTGTGTGTGTGTAAAATATCGACATGAGGAATATATTGTTCAACCATGTACTGATGGTTTTAAATTACAAAAAATATTTATATTGCATTGACCGGTTATGTAGAGGTGGCTTATTTTACATTATAGTTATCTAGAATAAGTTAAGATGTCTTATATCGAGAGACATTTCCTTAACATTCCATTGATTTCATATCGTATATCAGCAAAAGATTTCAGAGAGAACATGCTCGGATAGTTTGAGGAAAATACTGTCAATGGCTCAAAAGACGCGTTTCGCAGATTCCCTTGAGTAAGCAACATTAAGAAGAGCTGGTGAGCAGTCAATGAGTATTTAGTGTTTAGAAGATCACAAATTAACGTCTAATCAACTTGGAAAGACTAAATAGAACATTATGAAGTCATTGGAAATTGCGTGAGTCGAGGTAGTCGTGTTAGTCCTGAACCCTCCTGAACAATGCATTTGACACAATTAATTCGACTAGTACACATAGATCAGTTTGCTCCATCTGTTATATTAAAATTTGAGTAATCGCATGATTGCAAGATACATGATCCCGACAGTGAGCCAGTCGTACATATGCCCAACTGTTCTGGTGAAATGGCTCAATAATGTTATAGAACGGATATAATAGGATTGAGCCCGATTGGTATGACAAATGTCCCATTGCCATTGCATTAAACATTTGCCCTGCAGTGGCCTTTGGCTGACCTTTCTCGGTCAGGAATTCAAGATAAATTAGAACAGCTTCTTAATGCATAAACAAATAAAACGTAAATGTTTTATTATTTATGCATTTCAAAGGGAAATAAATGCATTTAGCATCGAACGTGTTACCTTGTTGTTGACTAAAATATTGAATTTATTTAACTATTATAAATTACAATATAACAATTTAACATAAAAATTTGGTTAACTTCTGAGATCTTGTCGAAAAGAACGGATTGTCTTGAATTAAGCATTTATTTCATTCCATCGTGAAACAAAAATATTTTAACTTAGTTACTCTGAAGTACTTGAACCGTGAACTAATTCAATACATTGTTGTTATTGTTAAATCACTGAATCTGCTTCTCATTCGGCAAGAAGACAAAATAATGTCGTTCGTGTCTGTAATTTATTGAATTAACATTCCGTCAGAGACAAAATCTTAAACACAGACAACTTAATCTTGATAATGACATTGGGAAACATTGATAACATAGCTGGGTTCAATAGGGAGGGTTATGCAATCAATTCCGCGACCACAATATTACTTATGAAAGAAAATAAAGCAAAACGTAAATATCAAATATATAAAACTGTAGAGTTGAATACGATTTATCATGCATATCATTATATATTTAAAAATCAGAAAGTCTCGTTATGCAAAGAATTTAACAGCTTGTCGTACAAATGTTACCAACCCATTACAGAGAAAATTTGTATGTTTGTCTGAAAACAGTCGAGTGGAATCTAGTCGCCATATTGCCTAACTAATGTGTCCTCTAGTGGGCTATATAATTTTCAAAATAGTTCTGGTTAATGGCTCGATAATGTAATAGTTAGAATGTAAACGATTTGAACCCCGCTCATTGGGAATACTGTTCCATTGTAATGCATTATATATAAGCGCGTATCTGCACTAGCATCGCATAATGTTACTGGTCTTTATCGCGTTGAATTCAAGTGTTGTATTAAGAGTGAATTATATAAAAGGCATTACGAATTGTTTGATAAAAGAAGACTTTTCTACATAGTGTCATAGCTTACCATAACTAACACAAATAATATTTAGATTAGATAAGTCTCAATTAACTATATTACATGTAAAAGATCGGAATAATCTAATGTTGCTGCACACAAACTGTAACGCGCTACCATTAATAAGACTAATGAGACTTTGGAACATTTTGTCGTATATTAAAAGTATGTTAGTAACATAAATTTTTTAATCGATGAAAATCGTTACAAAAACTTTTTAAATACCGATTTTATATCTATTGTCGATTATGTATAAAGACGTCAATAGCATTAATATTTTCCTTAGTAATAAGTTTTGCTTTTTGAATATAATGCATACATTCTTTAATATAATGTTGAAACTGATGGATGCTTCCAAAAAAGTAGCGTTGTAATTGTACTGATTAATTGTGTAGACACCTATAAGTAATTGACACCTATAAGTATGCAAGCGAAAATAACTCCCTGAAAACGAACTGGAGCGGAACGAAATTGCAATCGTCTTATTTCCACACTCTTCATACTTCATAAACAAAATGTATACAAAGAGGGTCATTTCTGTGATCTGAAAAAGAATCGATAAAAAAAACACAATATTAAATCAAAAGGCGATACATGCCTGAAAAATTATTCGAGCAGATCATCCTGAAAACATAAACGTCTTCATTACAATTACATTAAATGAAATAGATTGTGAATGGCCAAAGGCAAATATGCCGATTCGCTAATAAATAATGATGATTACTACAAGGGAATTGCATATGAACTTTCATCACATTTTATCATTAGTCCCAGCGACAGTGCGCTGAAACAAAACAACCATTAAACAATGTAGTAGTCACAGAAGAATCATTTCTTGAACCATGATTGTACCGGACCGCCCTAACAACGATGGTCATATCAAACATATAGTGATGCTAGATAGCAATTGCTTACCTATTCAGAGTATACGAGTCTGAGATCGCGCGCAGAAAAAAATATGACATATGAGTGAGCAAAGTGTTCTTTGTCCCTTATTTGACTAAAGCGACCCAAGCTTGATAAAAAGAGCCAGCCTAAAGATATGCTAGATATTATCTTTTCATCTTATTCGGTTCATTTGTGCCTTATATATTGCACATAAACGAAACAAAATACATATTAATCATCCAGGTATAATTATTCTCTGAAAAGTGGTTCAACCGGAACGATCTGACAATATCTCAGGAAAAGTGTCATAAGAAACATAATCAACGGGCGTATCTCCCTGAAAATATTTTGGACCGGAACGACGCGACATTCATGCGCACATCTCCTGTATAGAGATGCTGAATATGAACTAGTCATAGTATAACTAGTTTGTGAAACCTCGCCTGACAACTAAAAGTTAAATAATAATTATTAAACGGCAAAAACTCACTGAAACATGTGTGTCTGAGATCAAGCACGGAAATGAAACGAGTGAAGGACGGAATTATGAAATGAAGGACGGAGGGATGGAATGAATGACGGATGGATGGTTGAAATTAAGGACGGAAGGATGGAATGAAGGACGGAAGGATGGAAGGCAGAATTGAAGGACGTTAGGACATACCCCGATTAGAACGGATAGTATCAGATAAATCGGTTTAAAGCCCACTCAATCTTAATAACATTAAAATACTAATTCGGACAGGCGGATTAATCGGTGACAATATGTTCCCCTTTCGGAGAGAATACATTTCGAAATGTAGTTATATTCTTAACCAAAAACACGTGTATCAAAACAGCTCAAAATATAAGAAAATCAATTCATCTATTATATGTGTCAATGCCTATTTATAAAGAACGTAATTAACCAATATACAAAATATATCGGGGGCTTTTTGCATGTATTAGAATTTTCCTATTATTTATTTAAAAATATATATACAAATATGAATCAACATATTTGAGTAAAACTAAACAAGTTGTATGATTGTATTCAAGTAACTGTATCATTGTATCAGATCACAATTCCTATATCGATTTTAGTAAACCATATTAGGTATATTTGTCGGAAATAAAACTCCAGAGACATTATAAATATATATAATCATGCTAATCTCATGCAGTGTATTATGTACGGCAAATGGCCTAATGCCGGTAGAGGTGTATACATAAAACAAAACATCAAACTTGAAAAAAAAATCCACACACATTGAAATGAAATACATGGCATAGTAAATTTAAGTATAAAGAAGAAACATATTGTATCTATGCCTATTAAAACATATCTGGTGGTAACAAGGTAGAAAACTGTCTTTTTGCGCTTTAAAACTTAAAAATAATCGCGTTTGTCAAAATGGACGTATACGTCTAGAAATCCTTCTTTCGGTTTTTAAAGCGGTTCCGTTTGAGAAATAATAAATTACTTGCTACCTAGGCTATACATTTAATTTTATCTATGCCAAATAGAATATATCTGGTGGTTAGAAGGTAGAAATCCGTCTTTTTGCGTTGTAAAACTTAAAAATAATCGCGTTTGTCGAAATAGACGTCTACGTTTAGAAAGCCTACTTTCAGTATTAAAATAATAAAAAAAATTCAATGCTTACTAGGCTATAGATTTAATGACAATTTTGCACACTTTCAAATTGCATCTATATTTATCGATTAACATGTATTTCATTTCGAGGTGTGTAGCTTGCAGCTCGAGTCACTTTCTAGGAACAGTAACGACAGTATTTATGGATAAGCTGTTTGATGGATAGCATGAACCCACACTTTAGCCCGGAGTAAATTGCAAATACACAAGTGAAAATAAACATTACCCCCATGTTTATTCAAATTATAAAGGAATAAAAGATGATAATAATAATCTGAATAAATTGTTATTTCATTACACAATGTTTCATAAACAAAATAACAATATTATGACATTTTTCAGTCATTATGTTAGACATGCATATAGTTTCAGCTAAAGATGTCTTTCTTGATTCTTTTTCATGATACAACATTAAACAAGCAAAACGAAAATAAGACATGTTACTCTTAGTTTGAAAAAAAATGTACGCATTAAAGAATTATTTTAAATGAATATTTTTTAACGAAATTATGAGCGAATACATTTTCTGAAACCTCTATTTTGAATATTGCATTGATCTCAACCATACAATGAAGGTTTTTTTTGCAGAAGTATTGATGTAAAAAAAACACTTTAAGCTAAAAGAAAAACCTTATACAATAAGGACCGTAGTTATTATTCGAATATTACCTCTTGTGCTTTAATTGTAATTCAAGACGTATGACTGGAAAGTTGTCATTTGATTTACATTCTTTTGACTTGCAGAAAGGTGTTACTAATTAAAATAAACTGCTATGGCCACCTTTGATCATATTGATAAGTTTTTTATTTATAGATTCAATCAGTTAGTGTTCTTTGTGTGAGAAATGATGCATGTATTGTAACGTATGTATTTATCAATCATCAGTAACCTTCAACCAAATATTCTCTTTGCGGTTCGTGTGCTGTATTATGAAGATCACGCGGACCGTTTTTAGATGAAGATCACCACTGTCTGTTAAATGAAACACCGGACAAACGTCTTTGTCGTATATGAACTGTATAGCCCATTAAATCTGAATTAAAGTTCAATAAAACAATTATTGCAAACACTGGTAATATGTATTTGTTTGTGAATTTAAAAATGAATTTAATCTTGGTTTTAGTAACCTAATTTAAATGTGTTTTCTTTCGTGAAACCCATGACTCATATCATAATCGGGTGCTTTATAGAAATAGCTTTTTTTTGGTAGTGTGAAGCTTGTTTGAGATTATATCTTACCGTACGATTGCAACAATTTTCCCATAAGTAATTGCTGTCTGTGCACTTTGACGTACAGTAGACGTATGAATTGACAATATGTCTAGGCCTCTTGTTTTCAAGACAGGTATTTAGGTACTCGGTATCAGTTAAAACAATTGCTGTCGATCATGTTCGTGTAATTACGTTGCGAAATCAGTAGCATTGATCTCTCGCGATTATAATCGATAAGCAAATCGGGAACGTCATCAGAATAGATATAAATATATCAATGTTTGTTTACTATTGATACAATAATATATGTGATTAATGGTTATTTGCGTCAATAGAAACTGCGACTCATATTCGTTCTTACCGAAATAAACGGATTAAATTATTAAAATATTGGTTTTATTGATGCCGATTAAATAAATGCCCTTTCAATGATTATTATCAACGTATCTTTGATATATTACCTATTTTACCGTTAGTTGAAGCCGTTAGATATTTATATTTTCGGAAACACATTTTAACTAAATTAGATCGAATCCCCCACCAAACACATAGTTCTTGCTGTGTTTAAATCTGTTTCCACATTTTCAGATAGTATTTACCATTATACAAAGGTATTTCTATACCTTCATACTGAACAAAATACGTTTAAATCCCCATGAAAGGCATACAATATGAATGTTGCGCAGCACAAATGGAATGTTGTTGCTAAGACCCACCTTTAGGGCGTTAAATTTAAATACATATGACTCATTAAAAACAATGTCAGAGGATACATATATGTCTAAAAGTTATTTTATTTTAAGTACATGGTTCTTCGCATGGACAATATAAGACAATACATACAGTACAAACGTATCCATAAACGAATGCCTTAAACTGAGGCCACTGCATTGGAACGGTCAATTCAATTCATTAGAGATTAAAAACGCTAGAAAGGCATGTCGAACCTTACACTTAGCCCAACAAAAATTACAAACCACTTAAGATAAATAAAAAATAAATGTTGTTATTTTTTGGCTTTTCTTTTTATTCAATTTGAAACATGTATAGTATATCAACGTTGGATTACTACTTTCTCTATACAGGCCCTACACGTATGTGTCTATGACCTGCTATGTACGTTGCTTGAATTTTACATGAATGTTATATCAT